>NC_137443.1:34321551-34334051 GCF_964374335.1 Astatotilapia calliptera | reverse complement strand
AGAGACAATCCAGCACATAACAGCAGGGTGCAAGATGCTAGCAGGCAAGGCATACATGGAACGCCATAACCAAGTGGCCGGCATAGTGTACAGGAACATCTGTGCGGAGTATAACCTGGAAGTCCCGAGGTCAAAATGGGAGATGCCCCCAAGGGTGGTGGAGAATGACCGAGCTAAGATCCTGTGGGACTTCCAGATACAGACGGACAAAATGGTGGTGGCTAACCAACCATAGTGGTGGTAGACAAACAGAAGAAGACGGCCGTAGTGATCGATGTAGCGGTTCCGAATGACAGCAATATCAGGAAGAAGGAACACGAGAAGCTGGAGAAATACCAAGGGCTCAGAGAAGAGCTCGAGAGGATGTGGAGGGTGAAGGTAACGGTGGTCCCCGTGGTAATCGGAGCACTAGGTGCGGTGACTCCCAAGCTAGGCGAGTGGCTCCAGCAGATCCCGGGAATAACATCGGAGATCTCTGTCCAGAAGAGCGCAGTCCTGGGAACAGCTAAGATACTGCGCAGGACCCTCAAGCTCCCAGGCCTCTGGTAGAGGACCCGAGCTTGAAGGATAAACCGCCCGCAGGGGCGTGCTGGGTGTTTTTTTTATATATATACATACATATATATACATATATATATATATATATATATATATATATATATATATATATATATATATATATATATATATATATATTAGGGGTGCAACGATACACAAAATTCACGTTTCGGTTCGGTTCTTCGGTGTCACGGTTCGATATTTTTTCGATACAAAAATAAATGTTCATGCCTTTTTTAAATTTGTCATTTATCAAAATTATAAATATATATTTTAACTCAAACGTCCAGTTTTTAAATTTAATGTTGCTGAAACAACAAAGTAATAAAATAATAAATCTGATCGAGAAATCACTCATCTTTGGAAAAGAGAGTTTATTACAGAGAAATGGCTCTTTCCAAACTAAAAGCTATACTGTCCGCTTCTTCTGGGCTATATTCTCAGCAGCATATTAAACATATCAGGTCCCCATAAGGAGAATCATGTGCTAACGGCTGTCTAAATGACTCGGGTAAAGTTTGTAGCATGTATGCTTGTTGTTTTTGTCTGCTTCCACTTGTCTTTGCACTAGGATGCTGTCGGAGTAAATGTGCAGTCATATTCGTTGTGTTCCCACTAGTGCTGTCAGCGTTAATCTCGTTGAAATGACGTTAATGCCACAACGCGGCAAATCTCCGTTAACGAGCTACCGCGGATCGCCCCGTGCGTGGGGCTGGACGGCCAACACGTTAACGAACTAACTGCACTAACACACTAGTTCACACCCATGTAATTGAGCATTGCATGGCACATTCAACATACTGTTTTACTTTAGTCCATGACGCGCTTACCTTCAGGGTCATACGTCACATGAAAACCAAAATAATTCCAAACGCCAGATCTGAATGAGGGTGGGGGAGGTTCAATTTGCCATGTTGCAAGGAGAGCTTAACTTCTGTCTCGCTAGCTTGCCCTGCGCTCAGTGAATCTGCGTTCGACTACTCCGCCTAGGCTGCCCTGTCGAGCACAGATCCACTGAGTGCTCAACACAGACAGCATCATCAGAAGGAAAGTTGATAAAATAAATAAAAAGTTTTGTATTGTTTGATACATATGCGTACCGAACCGAAAGCACTGTATCGAACAGTTCAATATCGATACGAATATCGTTGCACCCTTAATATATATATATATGTTACATTGTAGGATGTTAATATGGGCATGCTGCACAGGCTGTGTCAGAAACTACATGCTAATATACTCCTGACTGCGCTGAGTATATACCCAATAGTATGTGAGGTGCATACTGCTTCCTGGGGAATATTAAAGTACAGCTGGGGAGTTTGAGTGGAGGCCTGAGTGGGTCACTGAGTTTGGAGCTAGCGTGTGAGATATGGAACAGACTGTTCTGTATGGAGATTTCCAGGAGAAGCAGCAGCATACTACAAAATTAATTATACTTGAACCTGAGCTAGCAGCTTTTAGAATTTCAAATAATTCACACACCTCTCGCCAGTGTTGCTACACATCCTACAGGCACCACCACAGCCGTTGCTTACTGCCGCTTTAACACATTTTAGAAGCTCCAGTTGCCCGCAGAGTGCCCGAGGTTACCTTGGCCTCGATGACGGCCTCGGTGCAGGCCTGCAGCATGGTGAGGTGGTGGGCGAACACCAGGAACTTCAGCTGCTCTGCCTCCAGCATCATCTTAATGTAGTCCTTCACAGCTCCCGCCTGGCCACACACACACACACACACACACACACACACACACACACACACAAAAATAGACACAGATGAAAGAGAGCTACTGAATCCATCACTTCACCAGTCGACCACACACAGAGGAAGCGGCGAGATCAGTGAAGAAGTCAATTAATCACCGCGGCATCCTTTCCGTGTGATCGATTCTCTATTGAATGCCAGGGATCCAGACTTTAAAAGGAAAGTGCACACAGAGCGACTGGGGCGCATTTGTCAGCTCGGAGATACCAAGAGTCAAATCAATAACTCACAACTTGGCTTATGCTTGGTGTGTTTTTGGAATTTCTGTTTTTTAATTTCGGTGACAATAACAAACAAGCAAAACTCACCTTTTCATACATGAACAGGATTTACAAAAAAATAATAAAATAAAGACCTTTTATGTCACATATTGCCAAAACTGATCTCACCAGCTGATATTGGCCTATCACTGGTATATATATCATACACTATGTGCAGATATTAATGGTGTCATTTACACAAAGTCAGATGAAGAAGCAGCAATATTAACAGTTAGGGCTGCCATGATTAGTCGACTAGTCGCGATTACGTCGACTATCAAAATTGTCGACGACTGATTTAATAGTCGATGCGTCGTTTGAAGCTTTGCAAGATCCCAAAAGACGCAGGAATGAGTAGTAGGATTTAAGAGTGTAATAATGGACTGAAACAGAAGATGGCAGCACTGCATGTACAAGGATGCCAGCTGCCGTTAAACCCCGAAGAAGAAGAAGCAGTGTCCGGTATTGTAGCTGTGTCCAAATTCAGGAACCGCATCCTCCTGTGCCCACATTTGTAGGCCAATTACGTTACAGCGACACGACGAAGCCTGTCCAAATTAGAAGACTCCGACAAATGCGGCCGACAAAAGCGCCCTTCATTTCCCGAGATTTGAAGGATGGGTCGGGTGTATCCTTCGTGGCCCAACCTATCCCAGAATTCATAGCGTGGCCCAGCCAATTCCAGTTTCCAACAATGGCGGCAGCTAGTTAGTTTTAATATTACTCTTATTATTCTTTCTGGGTCACAAAATAAACTTTTAACATATTTTCAGACAAGAATGTAGCTGTGTAAACCTCAAATATCTGCTCAGTTTATCAAGACATCACATATTTTCAAAAGCGCTCTGACGTTTTCGGAGACGTCTGTTACCCACTAGCTCGATAGCTAGCCGGGGTTCAATGGTCACTAGAGCCGATGAGAACACTGAACTCCCAGCAAATCAGTTTCAAACCCCCCGCGGTCTTTCGTTACTCAGGTTAAACATGTAATATAAGTCACTTAGATAACTAAAAAATGTTATTGTTTGGCTTTTTTCAGTGTTTTATTTGTTCCTTAGTAAATCGGTTTGGTTGAGATTAAAGTTATACTTTTTACACAGCTAATAAACGTCAAGCAGACAGCTGATTATCAGAAGTGTGAGATGCTCGAGAATATACTCCGGTGTCCCGTTATATTTTAGATAGCAAGGAGTTTATTAAACTTCACCGAAACAATCTTCAAATGTCATTAAAATTTAACAAACTATCATCTTGTCTTTATTTTTAGTTAGCACCTTAAACACTTAAAGCTGTAAGCTAATGATAGTTATATAAGAGCAGACGCATGCTGGTGCAATACGTTTTATGTCCAATGGGTGCATCATCTGATTAGTCGACTAATCGCAAAAATAATCGGTGACTAGTCGACTATCAAAATAATCGTTTGTGGCAGCCCTACTAACGGGTTTACAAACTGACAGTTTGAACTTTTATCGCCAGCTTTATTGAGGCCATAGCACTTTATTATTATTATTGCATTATTATTTCCTAATAATGTAACTATCATCAGGTATTTGACTGGGCTGATATTTTAGGAGATTTTATATGTGAACACATTCAGGACTTGCAAACACTCCTAAGAATTATTACCTGTCAAAAGTGACAGCTGAAGCCTGGAATTAATGCAGGATATAAAAGTTTTTGCTCATTTTACTTTTTGCATAACCACATTTTTTTTCCCTCCTTCATGTCGGGCTTCTGATTTATGAAGTCAAATGGTAACAATGCTTAACCCCCCCTAAAAACATCACAGTCCAAGTTTAATGCACTTTTGTTTGTTTTCTGCTAAAGCCTCTGACCTTGATTGACGGTGTGAGTCTAACAACCTAAAAATGAAGCGGCACAGTGAGGTAACTGTAGCCTGCAGGTATCTGTATCTATCATTTCACCGTGCGCTGGTGCCCAGCGATCACACTGTGATGGCTGTGGCCTGCTCCCCGCTACCTTCTGCAAGAGCTGTACGAGCGTGTCATTGAGCATCCGCACTCGGCTCATTTCAGAGCCCCGGGCCATAAAGCAGCCAAGAATAGCACCAACTAGTGAGAAATTCTGAGGTTTGAGTTGAGTCAAACAGAGCCCTTACTAGACAGTTTTTGGAGACAGGCCCTTTCTCTGTGGTGTGAAGTCCACCCTATAATCTCCGCACCTCCTGCAAGCTGACAACCTCTGCAGCCATCACACACCTGATGCTCTGGTGGGAGAACCTCTGCTTCGCCTTGCTGATAATTAGCCGATGCGCCTGATAATGAATCTCTCCGCCAGGCCTGCCCGACCCTGTTCTGATCTGGGGGGTCCTCATTACTGACGGCTCGGCTTCGCCGTCTTCCTTCCGCTGAGTTTAATTAGTGCACAAACTTCTCGGCTGTCTGAAGCGGCCCGTTAGCTTGCTTTAAAGTCCAGCATCAGAGCTGTCCTCTCTGGGTAATTGGGAGCAGATGCTTGGCGGGTAAAGCAACAAAAATACCCCAAAGGCGTTTGGCAGCTTCGTCGCCAGGCGGACTGGCAGGCAGGGGCCGTGATGCTTGTCAGAGTGACATAGATGTGTGAATCTATCATACCGTTCCACCCCTCTCGATGATCCAAAAAAAGAATAAAGCAAGCTTTCTCTTTTTTTTCCCTCTCTTTCTCGGAAGTAGAGAAAGTGTGAACCAGTAGCAGAGGAAATGAGACTCGGCCGGCAGTATCGGCTTTGAGGTGGGAGAGCAGGTCGGTGTGGGTGGGGGCTTTGTAATGAAAGGAGGTCCAGTGTTAGGCTAAACTGAGCAGAAATCCAATCAGCAAACAACACCAAGCGCAAAAGAGATCCAAGCTTGGAGGCAGGCTGAGCGGGTAGCGTGTCGATGATTGCGTTCAGTGGTTATCTCCGCTCTTCGTTAACCTCGGGGCCACACTCCTCATGGCTGAGGGCGCTGGGCTAATTGAGAGGAATGCCAGCCCTCGAACATGGCAGATGATTGGAGAGGGATACTATATCTGGTGGAACTGTTTGCTCAGCTACAAATATAAGAGACTAGGGAACTGCCTGTTCTCTTGGTAAGAGGCTAGAAGCAGAACAGAGGTTGAAAGCTATATTAGTGTAAAAATGCTTCCACTGACGAACAGGAAATGTTAGATTCTCAACACTAGTTGCTCTGACCCCCCTCCCCCGCCGGCCTTCCTTAGACTAAATGCCACCTTCCCATATTGCTCTCATTAAAAAGAAAAAAAGAAGTCACTTCAGAGAGCCGACAGAGTTTCCATAGCAACAACATCACAGAGATGCTATTTTAGTGCGGTGTGTAACTTTGATATAAGGGGTAATCATGCCAGGCTGGACGCAACAAAATAATACCTCAGTTATAACTCCCTACTTTGTCTAAGTGCTTTCACTGGCAACCATTAGGTTCTGTTACCATGGCAATGATTTTCCCATGAGATCTCACTGAGTGGTTGGCCAAGCGCTCTGAGAATGATGCTGTGCCATCAATTCACCATTTCCTGAAATAGGAAAATTAATAAAAAAACAACATCATCGAGCTAATTTTTAAGCTATTTGGGTGATATAATGTATGGCTCTGGGTTTGTTGCTTGTGAGATATTTGAAGGTTAATGTGAACAACAATGTATTTTCCTATTTTCAGTTATAGCCACATATTGTTACAATGGTAAATACTAAGTATCAAATTATGAAGCAAGCTTGTGTTCAAGAAATACCGTTTTGCAGTTTTTTCCTACTCTTACATCTATCTGTATGATGTCAATGAGAACAGATACACCACCATGGCCATTGTCAGGACAGAAGCCCCACCCACCAGCTGCACATACAGTAACTTATTTTTATGAGGTGTGGCAGAGGAAAGTCACCTTAAAGATAAGGGGAAGGTAGACAACTCTACACTAGGGAAAACAATCGAAACAGTTATTGATTTCAATTCAATCTCATTCAGTTTAATTTAATTAAATGAATCATTTATATAGCATCAAGTCACCTCAAGGCGCTTTATATTATAAGATAAAGACCCAGCAATAATACAGAGAAAACCCCAACAATCAGATGAGCAAGTAGTTGGCAAAAGTGGAAGGAAAAACTCCCTTCTAAACAGGAAGTATCTCTGGTAGAACCAGGCTCAGGGAGGGCCAGCCACCTGCCACAACCTGTTGGGGGTGAGAGGAGGGAGGCAGGACAAGAAACAGCGACTGTCACCCTGTCCACCACCACTGCAAACAAGAAGGGGCTCAGAGCCAAATCACAGATGAAATCCCACCTGGTTATGAAGTAGAGTATAGATAGATATAAATAGGGATTTGCGGTTATGAATACTTTCTTACAGACTATTATCTAATGATGCCCATCTATATTCCCACCTGCCACAACCTTGCAGTCTATCTCTTTAAATCCGCACCTTCTGCATAAGATGTAGTCCACCTGTGTGCACCTTCCTCCACTCTTATACATTACCTTCGACCCTCTCACAAAATCCACGACATCTGGCTTTCTGCATTTCTCTCCTTAACACCAAATCTACCAAACATCTCACCTCTGTTCCCTTCACCTCCATGTCCACTGAAGCCCACTACGATCACCACTCTCTCCACCTGCGACCACTCTCTACCACTTCATCCGACCTACTCCACAATTCCAATTTCTCTTCTGACATCCAACCTGTGGGGCACGTGTAATGTAACAACTTCAAACTCATAATCCTGTTCTTCACATACTCTTCCTTCAAGATTATTTCTGACACAAACCTTCCCATGTACCTGGGCTTGGGACAGCCAATAGGAATAAAGTGTCTTGTTCTACTTCCTATAAACTGGTATCGTGATTATTCAAAGAATTCAGCATCAGCTGAGGCTAGTTTTTCTAGCAGTAGAAATCAGTAACAATGTAAAATATTTAAAATGATAGTAATTTCAAATACTTTAAATTATTTTAGTGTTTTCTGTTAATCTCTGTTCATTACTGTTCAAATGAAAAATGAAACCTCAGTGATGAACTCCCAATAGATGCTATTTCCAGGTCTAGCATCATACAGAATAGACAGACATGTTAGTAGTATTAATGTTCTCTTTCCTAAATGTCAAAGCGGTCTTTAAACTTTTCCTAAACTGTCAGCTCTTTCAGCTCTTTCAGACAAGAACAAGAATGATCGATTTAACCACATTTTCTTGATACTGATTAAAACAGATTTTCCTGTTTTTCTCAAATCACATTCAGTGTGCTTCCCTTCTATGTTCTGAAACTCGAACCACAGTGTTAAATAAATGTATGAATGCTTAGTGGTCATATTGAAACCAAGGTTGTGTTTTCAGGGGTGCTGAAAAGTTTACATTTGTACAGCCTGTAGCCACTACAGCAGGGCTAGTGGTCACAACAGTAAACGCTGGAAGTAGACTTGCACCAACAGAAGACTGAGTGCATTAAGTATTTCCCCCCTTCCTGCTTTCTTAGGTTTTTCCACATTTTTCATACGTGAATGTTTTAGATTATGAAACAAATTGTAATATTAGACAAAGATGGCCAGAATAAATGCATTTATTAGGTGGAAAAAAAGCAATCCTCCCTTTGTTAAATCATGAATTAACTACAGACTTTGATTTCACAAGCTACACTCAGGCCTGAGTGTAGCAGATCTGTTGTATCAACAATTTCAATTCATCCTGTCACAAGCTACACTCAGGCCTGAGTGTAGCAGATCTGTTGTATCAACAATTTCAATTCATCCTGCACCAAACAACAGTCAGTAAAAACCCTACAATAATACAGAAGAAGCAATAACATGAACCCCTATCACAGGGGTGTCCAAACCCAGGCCCCAAGAGCCGGTGTCCTGCAGGTTTTAGATGTGTCCTTGATCCAACATAGCTTATTTAAATGGCTAAATGACCTCCTCAACATGCCTTGGGCTACGTTCACACTGCAGGTCTTAATGCTCAATTCCGATTTTTTGATCAAATCCGATTTTTTTGTCTGCTCGTTCACACTACAAATAAAATGCGACGGCAAACGCGCTCTAGTGTGAACGCTCAAAGCTTCACACTAGAGCGCGTGTAGACTTGCGCAAAAGAAGACGTCATACACAACGCGCTCTGTTTAGACCCAGAACAAACTATATTGTTTGACTGATGGCCCTTAATATAAAGACTTCGGACTTCACGTTTCCCAATTTTTGCTTTAAGTTATTTTGTTATTTACATAATAATGTAGATAACCTAATAATGATCCTTATTGCTGTTTTAGAGGAGCGGTGCTTCAAAGGATAGTTGCAGATTTCTGTCAGAACCTGCAGGTTATGCAGTACAAATAAAATGTTCACGTTTCTCCAACGTTGTCTTCCCAGCAGTTTCACCTTTGACCTTAGAACTGAAGAAGCTTTTCGGAAGAGAGGCGAAACGTCTTCAAGCAACTTAAAGAAGTCCAGACACTTTTCTTTGCAATCTCCTTTGACTACGATGACCTGGATGACTGAGAACCTTCACAGACTTTTAACAGGAAGAAACCTCCAGGAGAACCAGGCTCAGGGTGGGGCAGGCATGTGCTGTGATGGTTTAATGGATAAGGTGAGGACAAAAAACTTAAATAGAAGCAAAGTAAGCTAACACATCATGCCAGATAAGAAACAGATTAGAGACAAAGTTATTGACATCTGCTAGCCTGAAAAGTCGGCACATAGCAGTGCAATAATCATTACAATATCGTATTTGATGCTCTTCTTTTAATTATTGACTTTTGGTTCAACAAAAAATATAGACTCTAAAACTGTTGGATTGGCTTATGGTGTAGGCTCAGTCATAAATCGTAAACAAGCTGATATAATATCTGACATTCACTGTTTTCTTGGTACAGCCTGCATTACTCTTCTTACTGGTAGTGACGACAAACCAATGTCCTAGATCAGGGGTGGGGAACTCCAGGCCTTAAGGTCCTGCAGCCTTTAGATGTGTCCTTGATCCAACACAGCTGATTTCAGTGGCTAAATGACCTCCTCAACGTGTCTTGAAGTTCTCCAGAGGCCTGGTAATGAACTAATCATCTGATTCAGGTGTGTTGTCCCAGGGTGACATCTAAAACCTGCAGGACACTGCCACTCGAGGCCTGCAGTTGTCTACCCCTGCTCTGTTAGGCTTGTGATCCCTAGTCTGTAAATAAATGTGTAGAAGGACTTCAAACAAATAACATTAAAAACAGCAAAAGTTTTAAAAAATGATTTGCATAATGAAATCTCATTGGCTTTGATTTTAACTACTAGTCTTAAAACACCTAAAAAAAATGAAATACTTTTCAAAAACTTTATTTTTTAATTAAAATTTAACTTTTTAGGACTTTTGAAAAAAGCTTGAATAATATTACACTGCGGGAAAATTAGTTTTCGGCCTGCTCTGAGCCAATACCTATAATGCTAATATTCAGAAAGCTCTTTTCTTCATAGTAACACCACAGAACAACACATATGCAGAAGAACTGCTGGATATCCGTCATCCAGTTGGATGATCTCACTCATAACTTATTCTGTGTGTATGCAAGGCCACGATTGGTGCAACAGTTTTATGGATAAAAAATGCTAACTAATTAAAAAAAAACAGCTGGAGAGGTAATATTTAAAATCCATTAGTCAAACAACAGGTTATAGCGTCTCTGATGGGGACTATTTTCGGACTGTGGTGCATTTGTGAGAATGGATGGTGTGTGTGGGATTGATAAACTACAGTATGTGTGTTCATGGTAATGAAGTAACATGCCACCAGAGCAACAGTGTTGCTCATTGATCATTTGGACAACAATGCGGCCCTATGGGGCTTTGAATACCCCACACAATAGAAAAATCCCCTGCTTCATCTTTCAAAGGTATTCCTGTATGTAAGATATAACAGCAGCTGGTCTTCCTTTACCTTGGCGATGGCTGTTTGCTTGTACATCTGCGTGACCAGGCCCATGACTTCAGTGAAGGGGGTGTCCGTCGTAGCAGCCCCCGACCCCAGGCTCTTCATCAGCCTCTCCCACTCGGCGAAGCTAGCCGAGGCCTCCTGCAAAGCAAGAAGAGGGCAAAGACATTGAGGCTGCGTCCTTTACTTCTTCACCCACCCTTTTCTCGCTCTTGTTCTCTCTACTGTTTTTGAGATATAAAGGGCAAAACAATTAATAGTGCTGCTGGGTGTCCTACTTTTCCTGGAAGAAAAAGAAAGAAAGAGGGAGAAAAGAAAAAAATGCCAGCGATAGAGAGCGAGAGAGATGGAGAATTCCCAAGGATGCCACCCCCTCCGACTGGGCTGCTGTGTTAGGTGGGTCACGAGCATCTCCCAATTATAGCTGCCTTGTGACAAGTCGGGGTCGAAGATGGAGAAGCAGCCCGGCCGGTACAATAAATCAAAGACGCCTCGCGTACTCTCAAGGTGATTGGCGAGAAGTATTTAAGGCGGGAGAGGAGAGTGGGAGAGGATCGCAGTGGGAAAGGCTGCCAGCGAAGAGCAGCATATGCTGCCTCCCCACTCATAAACAAGACACACAGAGAAGCTCTGCATTTGTTGCCGACATGTAGGTTAGCCTTGTTTATCATAAAAACACCACTCAGGAACAGCATGTTTTTCTTTTTTAAGACTTTCTAGTACAAGACAAGATAATTATATAGAAATCGGGCATGAAAAGTAGCACGGGGAAAGTTTGAGTCAATCCTTCTGCAATAAATTCGGCTTGGAAATAGTTGTCAAGTTCCTTGGCTTTTTCAACCTCCAAACTGCTAACTTTGAATTGCTTTGTGATTGGAGCTTATTTTGGGCCTCTTGTTCATCACCTCGCTGTCTTAATTCAAGCTGCAATGTCTGACAGCAGTGAATGTGTAAAAAAATTCAGCAGCAACAAACACTTTCTTAAAGCGCTGCATATCAAATGATGCAAAACTGTGAACCATATGGCAGAGCGATGGAAGGTGGAGGTGGGCTGCGCCTGATTAAGCACATACATACACATAATGGTGAGGTGGGTCAAAGAGGGGAAGGGGGGGGAGGAAGAGGTGTGAGAACTGGAGAGAAACCCTATTAATGCACGCACAGGCTTCGTCGGGAAGCAAGTTTCACGACTGCATTTCCCGCACTGTGTTTTCTGGACTCCTTACATGAAAGCTTTGCACCATTTAGTGAAAAAATTTGCATTTCAGTGGCTTCGAAACCTCGTCAAAGTCAAGGATGGCTGAATGAATAAATAGTATCGTATTGCTGGAGCACAAAGCTGCGCTTCCTTCATGTTTTTCGCCCTCAGATGTTTCACTCAGAAGCACCTGCATAAACACAGTTGGAGCCGTGCTTTTTTCCTAATTAAAACTGTACATTCAGGCATTTCTTTATAATGTGCTAGAGGAAAAAAAAAAACCCTGAGTGGCTAAGCACTCCACCCTCGATGATATTCACCAGACTAACACTGACTAAAGGCCAAGGCTGAAAATGTAAAGGGCAGGTGGGGCATAAAAAGTGTCTGGCTGTGGAAGATAAAAGCCATCATTAGGGAGTAAAATGAGATAGGAGGAATGAACTGGTGAGTGCTCCTGGTATACAGATACAGTACAGTATATATTGTCAGTTAGCAAAATGAGGCTTCAAAAAGACAGTTTGTTTAGAGGGAAAATAACGTCCACTCGGTCTTTTATGTTTTATATTGTTCACATTTTCCTGCCTGTGGGAGGCAAAATGGATGTGGATTCGGGTGACTGGCCGTTTCACACTTCCTTTTCTCATCTCTGAAACCAGTCCATTTAGCTGTGAGGATGAAACGCCTGTCTATTCTTCTTAGCAGAAATGTGTTAAAAAAAAAACGAAAAAAACTTGCAGATTTGTCTCACGAACAAAAATAAAGGCAAAAACTGCAAAGCAGAACAACCCGTGCTCTTTTGTTTTCCCACCAAAGAAAAA